>NC_056740.1:207929230-207961730 GCF_019279795.1 Protopterus annectens | reverse complement strand
ACAGCTCTGGTAACTGACTCAAAGAAGTCAACCAGGTTGAGCAGGCATGATCTACCCTTCACAAAACCAAACTGTGTGGGACCGAGAGTTTAGAGATTCCCTATGTCCTTGTTTATTAGGTCCATGATGATGTGTTCCATAGCTTTGCATATCAGACTCGCCAGGCTAATGGGGCAATAGTTCCCAGGGTCTGTGGTCACTCCTCCTTTGTGGAGAGGGATGACTCTAGCAGTGCACCATTCGGTAGGCACAAATGCTGAGGTGAGGCTGTGATGCCAGTTCACTCTGTAGTTCATGTAGAACACAGCCAGGGATATTATCAGTTCCCATAGAAGCTGTATTCTTGGCCTTGGACAGTGCTATTTTAACCTGTGCAGCATTAATATTGGGTGCCTGGCAATCTACTCGTATTGTGATTGGTCCTTTGGGGGGGGAGGGGTAAATTTGGCACTGAATCTGTCAGCCAGTATATTGGCAATATCTGTTGGCTTGATATGGGAAGTACCATTGTGCAGTAGCTCAGAGCAAATCTGGATATTGCCATGGGGATTCTTTACATACCTATAGAAGGCCTTGTGGTTGTCTTTACTATCTGCTGCAATTCTATTTTCATAGTTAGCTTTCGAGGATTTGATGAGGGATTTCAACTTTTTGTTGATGCTGATAAGGGAGTTTTTCCAGTCTTGAGACTTCACCTTATTCCACATCAGTTTCTTCCTTCTGTTGTAGAGTTTGTTTATGGCAGGGGACCACCAGATTGACTTCCTTTTTTTGGAGGAGAATGTCTTGGTTCTATTGGGTATGGTGAGATCCATGTATTTGTGCATGTACAGTGCATTGGTGTATGATTCAGCTGTCATGCAACTATTCTCCATTTGCATGGGTGCCGTGAAGTTAGCCACTTCTGTTTTTAGGAGTCCAAAGTTAGCTTTGGAGAAGTTTTTCATGGTGGTTACCTTTGTGGTGGGGGGATGGGAGGGATGTGGATTTCCAAGGTGATTAGTTTGTGGTCGGATCTAACCAGGGAGGAGTTGACTATTGGTGTAGAGCAACAGTCTCTCATGTTAGTAATGACCAGGTCAAGGATGTTGCTACCTCTAGTGGGGGTGAGAATGAGCTGGTCCAGGGCATTGGAATTAATGAATTTCTGGAAACATTGTGCAAGTGTATTGGTGCATGGGTAGTTTTCCCAGTTAATGAAGGGGTAGTTGAAGTCACACAGTATGAGATTCTTAGGTTGGACCCTAATATTCTCCAGGGTGCTTAGGAACATGGAGTGTGAGTCCTGGGACATGGTTGGGGACCTATAGCAGGCTACGACCTGAATCGCTGTCTTACCCAATGTTAGCTGCACCTGAAGTATCTCTGATGCGTCATGTTGGACTACCAGTCTGGAGGTGTGCACATCCTTTATGAAGATGAAAATACCACCGACTTTAGATCTTCTGTCCAAGTTCTGGGGCCGAAAGGTGTGGAATGAGTTACAGCCTGGTAGTGCAGGGGTGCTTTCTGCTGCTTTGAACCAGGTCTCTGTTACAGCACAAATGTTGATGTTCTCCATTTTAAAGTGTGCTTTGAGTGAATGCATTTTGAGATTTAGACTTCTAGCATTGAGCAGCATGACCCTCAGATTGCATTTGTTTGTAGCTGTTATGGTGGTAATTTGGTCTTTGGAACACAGCCTAAAAAAGGCACTATAGGGGTGGTAAGAGCCTTGGCCAGTATCTGGAAGCCCAAGGGTGAAAGATGTAGGTCATCTCTGGCAAAGCATCGAGATCTGTCAATCATGTCATCCCAGGCAGACAGATACTGGATCCTCCTGGCATGACACCAGAAATGTAGCCAATTGTTGAAATCACTAATTTTCCGCTTGTAATGTGGTATCATTCTGGGTGATGGTAGGATACTGCTCAGGTCTAGGATCATACCCGCCTGGGATACATAATCCAAGAGCTCCTCCATGTCTCTTTTCATGCAGTCCAGGGAGGTACATCTCAGGTCATTCACACCTACATGTACAATGACAGAGTCATATTTGTTCCTGTTGTTGAGGGGACCTGAGTGCATGCATTATGTTGTGGATCCTGGTACCTGACAGGCAGCTGATTGTTACTTTCTCCTTATTTAACCTAGTGAGTGGGACATCAGTGCGCCTCACTATCAAGTCACCTATGACTAGTGTATTGGGCATGCTGTTTTGCCTTAGGGACTTTGGTTGAGTGGCACACTGTTTAGGAGAGTTATGTGTCTCATGAGTAGTGTTGTGTTGTAGTGGTCGAGTGCGTTTCTGCCTTGGAGGCATCTGCTATTTGGGTAGATTTTTAATGAGACCCTCCGCAAAGGTGTTTTTATGTGAAGGCAGTGATGGTGTGTGTTCTGAAGGGCTATGTGTTCCATGTGGTGTGGTGCAAGTGTTGACCTTCTCCTTTTGACCAGCTATTCTGGTCTTGGCTGGAGAGTGCGTGGCTTCCAGTTTGGATATATAAGTGCATCTCTTGCAAGTCTGAGTGTTGGGAGGTAAGAAGAGAGGGTTGTCAGTGTACATGAGGCAGTTGCTACATTGCCTCAGGATGCCCAAGTTCACCAGGTTGATACGCCTGGAGGGCTGGGCATTAATAATAAATACTGGTACGTTTAGTGCTATTAGCACTTTTGTGTGCTACAGTAATTGCTACAAGAAGTCTGGTAAAGTGCTAGACTAATAAGCTAGTAAACGTGCAGGAGAGGAGAGGAGAACTAGTAGATCTAAGGGAACAATTGAAGCGCAGACTTTTTGGCATCACTCAGAAGCTTACAAACAGTCCTGGATACAGCAAATCTATATCTGGACTAGACTCATTATAGGAAAGGCAGGAAACAAGAGCAAACGGGGGCTTTTAAACCAGAAAGTTGAAAGAGATGGAAAAAACTGGCAAACAGCAAATAAACAACAATTTCTGGGCCAGAAACCACTCCTCTTGTGGTAGATAGGCTACCTAGTGCCTAGCACTCCCACTGATAAGCTAGAAGGCTTCCCTCCAACACAGAAAGGCTTGTGGGGGGGCTCAGAAGCTTACAAACAGTTCTGGATACAGCAAATCTGTACCTGGACTAGACTAGTTACAGGAAAGGCAGGAAACAAGCTTAGAACTTTTAGAATGATTAATTAAATTCAAACTAAGTATATATATATATATATATATATATATATATATATATATATATATATATATATATGTATATATATATATATATATATATATATATATATATATATATATATATGTATATATATATACACACACACACACACACACACACACACACACACACACACTATATACATATATCAAAAACAACTAGAAAAGTTCAAAGAACATTCAAAAGCTTTCAAAGTTCATAGCACAACTTTTCCCCCTTATCTGCAGGTTTTATAATAACATCTTTCCTACTACATAGTTCCAAAAAGGCTTTCTATTCTAAACAACTAAGATTATAAAATCGATTCTTATTAGTCTGAAAAAATATTTTATATATCTCATTTTCACACGTATTATAGAAAGCTTTTGTAGTAGGTACACCATTAGGAATAAAGGTACTTTTTCTTCATAATTCACCATCAAAGCTAGACATATCTGTTTTAAAAGTCAATTTCAAATCAAAATTTCTTACAAAAAGCCTTAACTCAGAAAGTGTGTCATTTAAATTTGCATCAACAGATGGTATAAATAGGTTCATAGGCAGGTACTAGGCGATCTGCCCGAAGGCATTTATAAGCCTAGCCAGAATGTGTTGGCTTTCGCCGCCCCCTTAGATTAGTTCCCTGTGCCTCTGTCCAGCAGAGCCACTGAAGTGATCCCTGGGGTAAACTTTCTGTTTCCCATCCACTCGTCAAGGTTTCTCTCGAAGAGTGCTAGTGAGGAGCTCTGCCTAATGTATACTGGAATCTTGTTCCAAAGCATGGGAAGTCTCTGGGACAGGAATCTATCCCTCCAGCAAGTCCTATTTATTGTTGTGGTGAGGTTTAGATCCTAAGAGCGTGTGGCTAGAGGGGATAAGCTTTTCTTTAGGTGGAGCATGTCGATCAGTTCTGGGTTGGACATGGCCTTATATGTCAGGCAGAGATCACCTCTGAGTAGGCGGTATGCAACCGAGTACAGCTGGAGTTTCTTCAGTCGAGCTGCATAGGGCATCTGTTTGAGGCCAGTGATCCTCTTGGTGAGGTACTTCTGTGGTCTTTCTACCTGTTGCAGCCATCTTGTAAGATACATCCCAAATGGGACGTTGTACTCTATGATGGGTCTGATGAGAGATGAGTAGAGGGGCTCAATTACCTCTTTTGATCTGGATGTGAACCCTTTTGTGATTAAGGTGTGCCAAGTAGAAGGATTTTCTAACAACTTTGGCAGTGAGATTATCAAAGGAGAGTTTACTATCTACTTGGGTCCCCAGATCCCTTATTATATCATCCGTATTTAGGGGACTACCACCTATGTGGTAGTTTGTGGGTACTTTGTTTTTTCCAAAGGAGATGACTATGCACATTTTGGCATTTAGCTTGAGGCCATCATTTTGACACCAGGTGTCCATCTCAGTGAGACCCTTTTGGAGGATGTTGGTGTCAGCCGGAGAGTCAGTTATAGCCCCTAGTTTAGAGTCGTCTGTGAACTTGGTCAGCCATAGTCCTCCTGTGCTTGCCTGTACGTCTGAGAAGTATATGCCGAACAGGAGGGGTCCTAGGACTGAGCCCTGGGGAACGCCACTTGTAACCGGTTTAGAGTCAGACCTAGCTCCCGCAACTCTCACCATGTGGGTTCTGTCTGTGAGCCAGTTGGCAACCCATCTTGTGACATAGGGGTTTATGTTCAGGCTGGTGACCTTGTCTATAATACCAGAATGGGGAATGGTGTCAAAGGCCTTTGCGAGGTCTAGGTAGGCTGTGTGTACCACCTTTCCCTCATCTATAGCCTTGGTAACTGTCTCAAAGAAGTCCACCAGGTTTAGGAGGCATGATCTGCCCTTAACAAAGCCGAACTGGGTAGGGTCCAGTGTTTGGAGGTTCCCAATGTCTCTGTTACTGAGTTGTATGATAATGTGCTCCATAGCCTTGCAGACCAAGCTAATCAGGCTTATAGGGCAATAGTTCCCAGGGTCTGTTGTGGCTCCACCTTTGTGGAGCAGAATAACCGTTGCTGTGCACCACTCTATGGGTACGTAACCTGTGGAGGGGCTGAGTTTGAACAGTGTGTTTAGGTGAGGGGTTAGTTCATCTTTGAGCTTATGTAGGACGCAGCCTGGGACTCCGTTCGGTCCCATTGATGCTGCGTTTTTGGTTTTGGAGAGGGCTGTTTTAACCTGAGTGTATGTGATTTCAGGAGCTCTACATTTTTCTGGTATGGATATGGGCACTTTTGGGGGTGAGAGGGGGTGAAGTTTGCGCTGAACCTGTCTGCCAGGATGTTGGCAATATCAGTTGGTTCAGTGTATTTTGTACCATTCTGCACTAACTCCGAGCAGATCTGAGCATTGCCACTTAGATTCTTGACATAGCTAAAGAATGCCTTGTGGTTATCTTTGGAGTCCTTGGCAATTTTTCTTTCGAAACTCGCCTTGGATGATTTTATGAGAGATCGTAGTTTCTTGCTGATACTGATCAGGGATGTCTTCCCTTCTTGGGATTTTACTCTTTTCTGTACTAGTTTCCTCCTTCTATTGTATAGCTTGTTTATGGCAGGAGTCCACCAGACTGGTTCACTTTTCTTGGAGGAGTGAGTCTTGGTTTTGCTTGGGATAGCACGATCCATGCATTCTTGTAGGTGCCCGTAAAATGCATTAGTAAAGGATTTTGCAGCTTGGACAATGTTATCCTTTAGCATGGGGGCTTTGAAACTTTCCACCTTGGTCTTAAGTAATGTGAAGTTTGCTTTTGAAAAGTTTTTCACGGTGGTTTCCTTGTCTGGGGGTGGGGGCAGAATGTGGATATCCAAAGTGATTTGTTTATGGTCAGATCTAACCAGTGAGGGATTGACCTCCGGTGTGGAGCACAAGTCGCCCATGTTGGTGATGACCAGGTACAATATGTTGTCACCTCTGGTGGGAGTGTTTAACAGTTGATCCAGGGCATTTGAGTTTATAAATTCTAGGAAATGTTGGGCAAGGGAGTTAGTACTTGCGTAGTTCTCCCAATTAATGTTTGGGTAATTGAAATCACCTGATATTAGGGTGATTGGTAGGACCTTTATATTTCCCAGTATTTCCAGAAATGCAGAATGGGGGTCCTGGGACATGGTGGGTGATCTGTAGCAAGCTACAATTTTAATTGCAGTTTTGCCCATTGTTAGTTGCACGTGGATGATCTCTGAAGCATCGTGCTGTGCCACTAACCTGGAGGTGTGGGTATCCTTGATGAATATGGATACGCCCCCACCTTTTGTCTTTCGGTCCGGGTTCTGTGGTCGAAATATATGGTATGAGTTGTAGCCTAGTAGTGCTGGGGTGCTCTCTGGAGCCTTAAACCAGGTTTCTTTTACTGCACATATATCGATTTTCTCCATACTGAGGAGTGCCTCGAGTGCATGCATTTTGAGGTTTAGATTTCTGGCATTGAGTAGCATCACCCTCAGTTTTTTTGTTACTTGTGCTATTTATGTTGGTGGGTTTGTCTAAAAAAGGCACTATGGGGGTGGCAATAGCCTTGGCCAGTATTCGAAAGCCTAAGGGTGACAGGTGCAAGCCGTCGCTAGCGAAGCAGCATGGCTTGTCGAGCATGTCATCCCTGGCAGACAGACACTAGATCCCCTTTGAATGACACCAGAAACTTAGCCAATTGTTGAAATTGATAATTTTTTTTTTATAATGTGGTATCATTCTTTGTGAGGGCAGGATGCTACTCAGGGTCAGGGTCATACCGGCCTGGGCTACAAGATCAGAGAGCTCTTCCATGTCTCTTTTCATGTAGTCCAGGGAGGTATGGCTCAGGTCATTCACACCAACATGGACAATGACAGAGTCGTATTTGTACTTGTTCTGGAGTGACCTGAGTGCTTGTGTTATGTGGCGGATCCTGGCACCCGACAGGCAGCTAACAGTATCCTTCTCCTTATTCAGCCTAGTGAGTGGGACGTCAGTGTGCCTGACTATAGAGTCACCTATTACTATTACTGTTATTTTGCCTTAAGGGCTGTGACTGCATGGCACACTGGTTTTGTGAAGTATGTGTTTCATGATTTGTGTTGGGGGGGGGTGGAGGTTGCTTGGATGTCTGCTTTGGAGGTTTCTGTTGCTTTTGCAGATTTTTATTTAGAGCCTCCGAGTATGTTTTTGTGTATTTATGTGTGTTTTTTGCCGGTGCTGGTTTAATGGGTCTATGTGAGACTGGTGGTGTGATGCAAGTATTTCCCTTCTCCTCTTGACTGTCTGATCCAGCCTTGGGTTGAGAGAGCTTAGCCTCCAGTTTGGCTGTATAATTGCATCTCTCACATGTATTAGTGTTTGGTGGTAGAAGGAGAGGGTTGTCTGTGTACATGAGGCAGTTGTAATATTGCCTCAAAATGCCCAGATTCACCAGTTGGACTGGAGAGTATGCCTGAAACTGCCCTTTGGACATGTCTGGATAGGTACAGTGAACTGTTTTACTGAATGGCTGGTAAGGTTGAATAGAGAGCCTTGTCCTTCTGTACAGTATAGGAGGGTCTAGTGCTAGGGTTTATAAGTGCTTGCTATAAGTTTTGAGCAAGTGCTGGGCTAAGAAGTGAATGGCTTGAGTGCTTAAGTTGAAAGTTTGTCTAGTTCCAAGGGAAAAATTGACGAGTAGACTTTGTGGAGCCGGGAATAGTTATACCCTAGCTAATCGGCGCTGCCTGGCGTGCAAAACCGGGCAAATGCGGTATTTATAGCAGAGAAATGAAAGAGATAGAAATTAGCCCAAAATGGCCAATAAACTACTAATTTCTGGGCTGAAACCAATCCTCCCGGGACAGACAGGCTGCTCAAAGCTCCCCTCTCTAACAGGTGAACAGAGAAACTTCCTTCTATCCAGGTAAGGTATGGCCAAACACAGATATTTGTAACACAGCCTTGAATTCAGCACTTAACCTGAAAACTGGACTATACTAGCTTAGAAAGGTGGGAAACAAGTATATAGTTTTTCAAAAAATAAAGCAGATACAATCAAAAAAACTCTAAATGCACAGAAAAGGATACTTATTGTTATATATCTCAGATCAGAGTCGTAGTCAATGCCACTAGTAATAAAGTAGGAAGAAACATAAACACAGTAAAAGCAGATAAATAGAATGTAATTTTATATATATATATATATATATATATAAAACAATAGAAAATGAACAACTGGTTCAAACAAGTTACCCAATTAACCAGAAAGAAGCTCAAAACTGAGCCCTGCTCCAGCAGTCTTCAAACAGACAAGTTCTAACTGCACACTCCTACTGCTAGGGTGCAGGGGAACCTTCTCCATAAAAAGATGGCCTGGGTCAGTGCTCAAGTTATACAAACAAAGCTAGATTCAGCAGGCCTGGACCTGGTCTATGCTGCAGCCACAAGGTGCACCATTTTCAGAAAGAAACAGTTCAAATAAGCAGGCACAGTAAGCCTGTGACCAGAAATTCCCAGCTCAGAAGGGCAGAATCCAGCCTCCCACAAGAGTGCAGACCACACCTTCTTAATGTAAAAAAACTGGCCCAAAGCCCAAGTGCTTAAACCAGAACTAATACACTTTAGAACAGACACTAAGCCTTCAATCAGCAACTTCCAACTCAGAAGGATGTAAGCTTCTTGTCCTGCCACAACAGTGCAGACCACAAACCTTCCTAATGTGAAACAACTGGTCTAAAGCCCAAGTGCATAATCCAAAGGCTTAGAATAACAGTTACAATTTAATCGGCTACTAACAAGCAATAAAAAATGCAGCAGAATAAACGCTATTAAGTACTTTTTAAGAACAGGCAGCAAGAGCAAAATAAATAATAAAGTAGGAAGAAACATAAACACAGCAAGCAGATGAATAAAGTGCAAAAAACATTTTTTTCCTCTCCTTATTAGGTAGAATGAGCTAAAGACACTAGACTGGGAGGAGTGTCACAGATCAAATATACGGTAGGGGTGGGCAATTGCAAAGCCACCAAGTATAAAAAGAAAACACCAATAGGGAGGGACAAATTAAGTACATTAGTTTGTAAATGGTTCAGTTCTTGGTTTGGCTTCTTGTAGTTGGCCTCACGTATGTGTGGCTTAGCTGTTCTGGTCCCATCTGTGTTTGCATGGTTGTTTGTAAATTCCGGCCTCTGTTTCTGCTTCTCCCTCTTGTTTGACTCCATTCCCTCTGAGGAGCTGTTAGTTCGATCCGCAACGTCAGTTGGAAGCTCATTTTCCCTAAAAAAAGCATTAGTAGTCTCGCTTTCTTCATTAGCAACAGCAGCTGAATACTGAGCATTGATGACACTACTTGAATTAGCAGCCCCAACAGAATTAGTGTCTAAAGGCCTCTGAGCATTTCATTTCCACTTAAAGAAATATGGTCATTACTTCTCGGCCATTGGAAAACATTACGTTATACTTTACATTGTTTTGTTACACCATGATGTAATCTTGGCTGAGCCTGTAATTCATCACTCTTTGATCAGTGTTCTACCCCGATCAACAAATTTAAATAAATAAATAAATAAATAAATAGCTTTCAGTGCAATATTACTCTACAGACATCAGAGTAAAATTTTGTGGCAGCCAAGTTGAACAGGACCTGGACAGACCCTTATGAATGGAAACTGAATCAGAGAGTCTTCCAGGAATTGATCCAGTTGTGAGAAATACCTTGGATAAATCTTTTTGCTTTCAATCACAACAGTAAGCTGGCAAAATACTGCTCCAGGACTCTATGCAAGAAGGCCTGGAAAACAGATGCATTTTTTTTTGGACAGGAATGTACCTATAATCTTCGCCACCCTTTCCATTAATATCCAGGCTCATTCTGAAGATTCTTCCTTCTGTTGGGAATGGCTAAGGGCAATTATCACAAGCTTCCTCACAGACTGCACCTCACTGAGGACAGTGGATGTTTGATATATCCCAACCGCAAACAGCTGCAACTAACTGCCTGAATGATAGAATCGTAATACCATTTAGGCACCTATTTTTGAGGACATGCAGCAAGTACTGAAGGAGGCAAGACAACCTGCTACTAGAAAGTCATATATTAGTAAATGGAAAAGATTTTCTAATTGGTTCTAAAACAAGCACCAGACCCTTTTCTGTGCTAGTGTCACTGTGGTTTTTCATTATTTGTGTGAGTTACAGTCCGCAGTCCTATCTTACTCCTCTATCATGGTTCATCTGTCACCATTTGAGCATGGAATTATCTTGTGGTGGCTATAACAAAAGGTAACAGCATAAGAAAACCATTTAGAAATAGTCTGCTTTGACATGAGTTGGCCTTTCTTTTTTTCATCAGAGGAAATCAGAGTTCCTGAAAGATTGTGTCCTGTCAAAATAGTATCTGAGCTGTCTGTTTACCCATGGTTCCCTGTATTTCAATGCAGTCTCATGTGAAAATGTTTTTGAAAGGGTTGTTGCATGCCAAGACTCTCATGAAATGGGTGGCTCCTCTTGGGATCTTAGTTTTGTTTTGGAAAAACTAACTCTTGATCAGTTTGAAACAACTCATCTGACTAACTTCAGGTTCTTAATATAGAAAACAGTATTACTATGTTGCAAACTCTGATAGTGGCTCAATCTCTTATTTATCACAAAGATGCTGTGGTAATCTACTCACATAGTTAAGGCTACTGCAACAGAGATCAATATGATGAACACAGAGCAGTTGTATAAGGAAACTTACAATAACAATAGATGTTTAGATGATCACTACTGCAGTAGCCGTGCCTTCCCTACACCCCCCCTTATTTTTGTATGCTTTTTTTCCAGGTTGAGAACTTCTAACTTTAGTGACCTTTTAAGGGCTCTAGCCTCCCACTCTCAGTTGTCATATAAGCTCTAAAGGGTTTGGCTCTCAAACCACTCCTCCTTTTTTTTTTTTTTTTGGCTCAGCTCGAGCTGTTGGACAGTTTGAGCATGTGGAAGATGCCCTTGAAGATTCTGGAGCTGGCTGGTTGTTATATCCTGTACAGGATGTAACTCATATAGCTAAGGCTACTGCAGCCATGGTCATTTGAATGTGCATATGTAACTACACTCTACTTTCACTGTGATTATGAATTGTATGGTACTGGCCAAGATGGATGGCTACACAGTAAATAAACATATAAATAATATAGGCATCATATGATATACTGAACTTTTCACTCATTAACTTGTATCTTCATAATGATTTGTCTGCATCCTCACACATAGCTTATTCAAATGTTCAGCAATTCATATTCATTCTATGCATATGTACTGGACAATTTAATTTTCTTTCCAAACTAATTCAGAAATGTGGAAAATAATTTCTCAGAAGTCATGTGTATTTGCTTTCTGGTAAAAAGTGATAATGTAAAGGTCAGACACCAGTATGTTTGAGGAGCATAGCTGAAATAATAATTAGTTACATGGTACAAACAGTGGTTAGTGTATTGTCTGTGAAAGGTCTGGGTATATGAGTGTAAACAAAGCAGAGCAAACTGCACAGCTATTTGTGAGAAATCATATTGATAATGGGTTAGTGCGGTAACCAATGGTAACCTGAACACGTGTAGCATGGTGGTGTGCAGGTATGTTTGTATCATCAAGGCTGCCCTCATTCTTGTGACAGCTAAGAATCTGAAGCATGCATTTCATCTCTGTTACATGGCAGTAATCATTTCCTGTGTGCAAAACACACTAAATCTGTCGGAGCTGAAACACTTTTATAGTACATCATTTATGTATGCTATAGTTGTAGCTGTTCTAGGCTCATTCATTTATTCTTTCATTCATTTTCTACTTAAGTCAATTAAGGGTTGTAGGGGGGCAATAGTCCATCCTGATAATCACTGGACACCTGGGCAAAAAAACTAATCCACAAATGGGTACCACCCCACCACAGTACATACCTGCTAACACATAGCACATCCACCAATGGGAAGTTTAGAGGAATACCATTTTACCTATGATACATTTTTGGGAAGTGGAATGAAACAAAAACACTTGGTAAAACTCATGCGGACTCAAGAAGGATTTGCTGATTCCAAAGAGAAAGCACCCCGTAAGAGAACCAAACTTAAAAGCCAAGTGGTATGGGTCAGCAATGATAACCAGTGTACCACTTTCCTATGGGGTCATCTGTTTTTTTTTTTTTTAATTCATTAAGATGGGTCATCCTATTTGTATAGGATATTGGTATTCACCTTTTATGCTGGCACCCTGAAATATGCTGGCATCCTTGACACTGGAATGCCACTTGAAGTTGGCGAGGAAAGAAGAGGCCTTTTACTCCTCACATCCCTGGGCTGCTTCCATGTATAAGTCCTTTGTGAAACCAGGGACAGCATGGGAGCATAAAAGTCCTTCAAGGAGCACAAAATTCATGTAGGGCTATATCAACTGAGTGAACAAGTTATGTCTTTGTACAGAACCAATTTTATGCAAATTTGTAGTGTCACATGCATATACAGATCAAATGTTGATTACCTTACATGCAAAACAGAAAAAAGCCTAACACTGATATAAATGAAACAAATGTTGTTTCCATTTAGGAGGAGTGGTTGGATACTATAATAGGTACTGGGAACAGAAAGAAAATGTAATGAGCTGGATTATGTATATCCTTGTAATGTACCCAAAAGAATAAGAATTTAATGATGCACCTTATCTCATAATCTCAGAATCTTCCAGGAAATATGAAGCCTGATTCTCATAAATGAATAATAAATTATCTTAGGTGCTGCAGCTTTAGAAAAATGGATAGTACAGAACATGATTAAAAGTTCAATGGTATTTCTCAAACTTCCTGCAAATTAAGAAAACAATTAACACATCTGAAGTCCTCAAATATTACTTAGAGTTTAAAAGGAGCATATTTAGCTCAAATTACCTTTACATCTTTTAATTTTTTGTCTATTATTTATAAATTAAGATTTCACTGCAGATTGAAAAAACATGCCTTGACAAATAACAGAATATTTTTTTGAGTGTTTGTCCCCTACCATCAGTTTCTTTTCACAGATCTGACTTAATAATGAAAGAATAGGATAGTATTTATTACTCTACATCATTAAAGCCCACTGCATATTGACATTCTTTAGAAATTTCCAAGACCAAACTAAAGGTAGTAAGCAAGAGCAAATAAATTGAGTTACCTGAAGTATACTCATCATATTTATATTCCCTGTGTTAGTGAATTGCAAATTACATTAGGGGTGTCATAGTTTCTTGGGTTCATAATTTTGGTGAACAAGCTTAATGCCCTGGATCCCATGTTGGAACTTTCCATGCCCATGTAATCACCCAGACCCATCTTGAAGGTTTGGATTGATGGGATCATTTATTGGTTATCAAAACTGTTGATTTTAAAATTAAAAAAACAACATACTGGGGGATTCAATAAACTCCATATATAATCTTTGCATGAAGCCTACATGAAGTTTACATGTTTGTGTGGTGAGCAGCAGTGCTACTTGCATATTCATGCTGTGCACCGCGTTTAAACATAAACAAGCACAGTTTCATGGCTAGCAACAGTGTTGCTGGCCAGGTAACTGTGTAAAGTAACACAGATCGCAGCAGACATGTAGACCTGTTTACCTATGGGCAAACTAGGTCTGTGTGATTGTGCAGAATGCTACAATGATTGATAGGTTTAATAATGAAGCAATGTATATGGTCCAAACACATTACAGGACAGTGTATATAGTGCAGAATATTGTGGAGTTCCATTTCAGGCATTTGTACAAAAGTTGTGTAAATGATCCGTAACAGTACATGGACTGTCATTTAAAATAATCAGTCTGGGGAAGTGTGTGTATTGAATAGGGACACACAGATAAATTGATGAAATGAACCCAGGGAAAGAGGACAGGTGAAACATCTTAATGTACAGCAGTTGAGGACATGTAAATGAAGACAGTTGTAGCAGGAACTAATCACATATTGACATGATACAGTATGGACTGCACAGTGAAAAATTTATATTATGTGACTGTCACACAAGGTGGAATAACAATGGAGAAGATGTCCTTGTGATATAAGTATCCTGACATGAACAATGGAGAGGGCATCTATCAGGGATGTTATATACAACAGGGGTTAGGTACATATCGCAAAGATGTGGAAAATGAGTTGTCTGAATATGACTGTAATGCCAGCATAGGTCTCCACCAAATGGGACATGTAGTTACAGGGTCATGAACAACAATAAACAGAAGCATGCACAATCATAGACAGTAAAATAAGAATCCCACCAGTAATCCCATGTCTATGACATAACATATGTGATTGTGAGTGATCATAGTTGGTTCTTCACAAACACACTTGTACAACTATTATGAGATGACAGAAGTCTATGAGGATAAACAAGCACACAGTGCTGACACTGTCACATCTAGAGGTGTTAGGAGGGATACTGCTATACCTATATATGACATTATGATCAATCCAGTCTAGCTGACAGGTTTTCATGGCATATATATGGCATAATCCAGAGTGTCACAAATGTAACCCATGCCATCAATGTTGTCAAACAAGTATGTATGTACTGTGTGCATCACCAGAACAGATATCACACACACATGATATAATAGTATCACATTGATGGGAGTTCTGCACCATCAGACAGTAATGTTTATGCAAGAAAAAGAATACCTAGGTATGGCCAATAAGATGTGTATGAGCTCACTGTGACAAAGGTGGTACACTTGAATTACGCATCCCTGGAAGATGTGTAGGGAGGTACATGAAGAATGGTGCATTGTACTCAGTTATTGATGTAATGAAGGCTTTGAACTATGGAAGTTTTATGGCCTTGATGTGGATGTCCTGCACATATTCATTAGGCAACATCTCAAGCAAAGTTGGCAGTGCCATGATTGCTCCCCAGGCAAGTGAAAGCGGATAAGGTACACATACTAAACCTAGAGTACTTGATAATAGTTTTCAGTCTTACTCACAAACACTGGCTAATGTACAATGTATGTACTGTACCTGTGTACTATGTATGTATTCTACCTATGTTCCAAATTTCAGCTGTACACCACAAATCTATTAATTACCTTTATTTTTTTTTAATTAATATTTTTTTGTTTGTTCTCTCCACTGTAACTGTTGATGTGCCGCATACCACTGTAAAAAACATGTCTTTTGTAATTTGTGTGTATACTGATCATGTCTAACTAAATGTATCTGTAATTTTTCTTTGTGGAACTTTTCTCCCCAGGCCTCTGCTGAAAAAGGGCCTTTTCGGCTCAGTCAGACACCCCCGGTTAACAAATGTAAAATAAAATAAAATAAATACTCAGGAGTTGTGTTGCATACAAGGAAGTAGTGACCACTATGGGCACCTGCTGGTGGACATTCAGCATGCCATCTACCTCAGTACACAGGCCACGCACCACTTGGTCTGATCCTAGAGGTGTGATATCTACATTATCATTGGGTTGTGCATTTGTTTTCATAACATAAGAAATCCCTCCATGTTTTTGTTTCATCTCATGTGTCTTCATGGCTGTGGCAGCAATCTTTGGTGTGTGTTGATGCTGTCTATATTATACTAATATCACAGCAGAAGTCTGACTTGGAGGGTGTCAGACAACACTTTATAAGTGATGACATCAACAGTGTCTGGTAGGGAGAAGATGGTAATAGTAGTGTCCCACATGCTGGTGTAAAATTCTCTCTCTAATGCCAAACAAGTGCACAAAAACACACACACACACCCCAGTTGACTGCAGTGAGAATAGAACCTCTACCTAAGTTAATTGACTAGAGACATCTGTATTTAACCCAATTGCCACAGCACAGGTCTGACATTTACAAAGTTGCAGGACAATTTATAGTGGATGACATCAGTACTGGATGTTGGCTAGAATATGTTGGGAGGCCTGCATGAAATGGATATGTAGGCATGTTCAACTGTCAGTGCAGGCTACACAATTATGCTCTTCTGACTAGACACACACACACACACACACACACACACACACACACACACACACACACACACACACACACACACACACACCAGTTAACTGCAGTGTGATTAGAACCCCTACCTAAGCACACATACTGCAGAATTTAGTACTTTATGCAAGCACCATGGCACAAGTCTGACTTTTAGAAAGTTGCAAGACAATTTATAGTGGGTGACATCAGCAATGAATGTTGGAGAGAAAATGTTGGGAGGCCTGCATGAAACTGATGTATAAGCATGTTCACCTGTCAAAATATTAAAGGTCTGCATGTTACCAGACTGATAAGTGTGCAATGTGTAGTATTTGCTGTTGTGTTTTTAATGTGCAGGTATACTTTAAGAGACAGCTTTACAAACTATATGCAAACAGCTGTCCACATTACTACAAGTATTGGAAAAGCTGAATGTATATTGCCATTATAAAGATGTGCACGGTATATATAAGAAAGCATTCACTTATTTCTGTGGTGTAGTGATACATTGGTGAACAAGTACTGTGATACCAAGTTTGAACTGCATGGGTGGAGGTAACAGATTGCTGCAATGTAAATATGGGTTCTTTTATTAAAAAGTGCCTTCTCTTTGTTTGTTTTTCATGTACTTTTAGGGGATGAAGACTAAATGGACCATAAGCATAAGTAATACATGCTGTTGTCCACTTTGCATAGTACATTGCTGAGCAGCAGATTGAGAGACAGATGGCAAAGTGTTTCTGCATGCTAGATACACATTTCTATTGCTGCACATAGTTAAGTGGTGAGCAAACACGACCTTCATTGTTACAAATATGAGAGTTCTGAGTACTGAGTATATAAAACACACCTGCTGCTTAACCTCTATGGCAGTAGGTGTAAATGCATCAACACATTTCTTTTGGAGCCCAGATGATATAAGGTTTGAATCCAAGTGTATGTAATAGTTTGAAATAAGTATTGATAGTGCAATGAAATAATTCTTTATACTACATTCACTGTGTGTTAGTGTGTGTTACCTTAGCACAGCATGTTTAAGAGGCATTGTGCAGAGGTAACCATACCAAAGAAGAGCCATTCACCATCTCTTTTCATTGGTGAGTAATGCCAAACTCTGCATAAAGCCAAGGCCAAAAAGTGAAGGGCCCCATAGCTTTTTTTGTTTTATTTGTGTGTATTGTGTGTGTTTCTATTTTTTGACTAGATTAAAAGTGTTAAAATGGGGTAGATGGGAAAGTGGTGAAATGGGGGCAAGCGGGAGGAAGAACAAAGAGAAAGCAATATAGGAATGTGCAGGAAGGAGGTAGGAAAGAACCATAGCTATCCACTTCTTCAATAGTGTAAATGAAAATATGTACAGAATATTAGCCAAATTTGGACTGTCAGCTCAACAAAGAGTGATGACAATAACACAATCATGTTGTATAGCCAATTGGAACAAATCAGGTGTGTCAAGAAGATACTTGTGCTAAGTGGAGAGCTATGTATTAGACAATTTTTTTTTCTTCAGTAAGAGAGGAATGTTGAATAAGGGACATGGGTATTTCTGGGTCAGTAAGCAGAGTAGGTGAGGAAGCAGATGCAAACAAACAGAACAAATAAGACAAGACACAGGGATGATGAAGGATACAAAGGGTTGGGGGACACCATGATTGGGGTTAGGAAGGGGACAACAGATGCCCATGCCCATCAGACATGGGGACAGTGAGAATCTAGTCTTCACCCACAGTACTGTCATCACTGCCCCCTTACTCTGTTGGCTGTTGGAGTGCTTGGCATCTTGTCTTATGGACCATAAGGAGAGCACCCTCTCGATCTGGCATAGACATGCACAAATGGTGCTGTGCATGAACCTATGCACCAACCCTGATATCTCCTGGCAGGTGATAAAATCCCCACCTCCACCAGTACCCCCAGAGGGTACCACAGCCAGCTGCTGCAGTAGTTCTACCTGAGAGTGCAGGTAGTGCAGGATAAGCAGAGGCAGTACTGCCAGGTTGGGTCACAGATGTGCTGGGCATCAGTGCTGGAGCCAGTGGAGTGGGGCCAGGCTGAGCCACTGAGGTTGGCCTACCTCCCTGTACTTTAAAGCATTTTGTGATTTGTTAAAGATGGATGACATGGATACGTTTTGACGACACATTGAAAAAAAAAGATAAGGGTTGGGGTGAGAGAAAAATGAAAGAGAAAATTTGTACTATAATTTGTCACATCCAATGCATTATCATAATAATAGAAGTATTTTTATCTGAAATTTTACATTTAAGTATACTTCTTAACAACTAAACACTATAATTAAGGATTGCTCAAAGTAATCCTTGCAATCTGCAGGTATTGCACATATGCTTGTTCCAATTATACAGAATAATTTAACATCAGGGCATTTATGCCACTTGTCTAGAAATTAATTAATGTAATATTGTTAAAGGATTGTACTATTTTATACTTGTTACTTGAGGCATTTGAACCCATAACGTCTGACTATAGTCTTAAACTTGACTCCTACAGGTGGTTTGTGCTACTAACTGAAGCGTGTATGCTTGCTTTTAAAGTTAGGATATGCATGCTTACTTTGCTACACCTGTATAAAAAAGAACATTTTTAATTTAAAATGTACAATAATACTTCTCTTGTGCTGCATACATACCACTTGCATCCCTTGATCTCTCTAAATGCTCAGCATGGGGTTCTCTATTGGAAGTAATCTCTGCATTTACTATAGAATGAAGAGAAGGAACAGAAAATCATTATGCATACCAGTCTTGCCTATATGTAGCTTTCTATCTATTATAAACTCTCTTTATTAGTATACTTACACTACTGTAGGGTGTTATTAGTTCTGAACTCATCCAGCCACTGGTTGAGTCTATCCCTCTTGCACCTTTTCAGGTCATTAAAGTGATGCCTACACTGTTCTCCAGTGTGTGAAATGCCAGTTGTACAAGAGACAGCATTGGCCAGACTATTCCAAGCCTTAAACTTGTACTGGGAGCCAGTATAGTCCCCCTGCAAAAGCCTTTAGCTGTGGTGCTTTACAAGGAGTCAAATAAAGATTCTGGACTCCTCAGTACCCCACCTTTGTGTTCTAAATTGTGCACCTTTCCTTCTACCACCAGACATGTCTAAGCAGAGAAAACAGCAATAGCTAATAATGATTTCCTGCCAATGTGTGTTATTACTTTTACTGATAGTGCTCAAACAACAATGCCAACCATGTTTGCTCAATGATATGCAGACAGCAACAGTGCCAAACAGAGAGGAAAGAAGTTTTTTTTTTTAAATGGGAAGGTTAATATGACAGCTGGCATTAGTTTGAAGGTTGTTTGATGCTGGAACTGTTAGGTGATTTCACTTTGCAGACGTACTGGGGGCATAGATTTAATGGTTTGGCTTTATACAATGATAAATTTGATTTTTACAATGTAGGATTCAAGCCTATACATAAGAGATAAAACATTTTCTTGCACAGCAGTGATTTTCCATCTTTGCTACAGAAGAAGTTCTTCTCAGACATAGTCATGAATTGTATATAGATAAACATGACAGATTGAGGGGGTTAACCATATATGTGTGTGACCTGACAAGGCCCTGGTTTATACATTCATGTGTGTATGAGTCTTATTGAAGTCTGAAGGCCATACAAGGCCAGATAGCACAATTATAATTACAGAAACATAATAGTCTGTATACTGTCAGTCATACATTTTATTCATATGAGCTCCACTTATTGATATTATTTTTAATTATGTTTAACTTTTTATGTGACATTTAATATAAAGTGAAATGGAATGACAGTAAAAGTATTTGGAATTTCCTGTATTAGAACTCAAAGCCATCTGTATTGTAGCCCTACACTTAACACCTGCTGCCACAAGAACAGTTAAATAACACTTGGATATTTCTCTATTCATTATTAACTTCTGTGTGTTAACTGCTACTCAGTACAGCTTACTGTGTTTGCTCAATGTCCAACAGAATTGATAGAATGCATCCATTTTTAAATTATTAACTGTCTGCTTCCTCTCTGCAGGTGTTCTTGTTCTAGACCTAGAGGTGTTGGGGAAGGCTGCTAAATGCCGTGCAACTTTGCTAAGCGGTGTTATGCAATGGAAAGCAAAACATGCAACAACGTGTCCTTCTTGAAATTAATAATGTCTGCATCCTGTATGCAAATGTTCTGTCTGCTTTGTGTGTGGGACATTACTCCAAATTTGCACAATGGTAAGCTTCGTGCAAACAAGATAACAGAGCTACTCTTGTTTTAGCCTTATGAGTAGTGTTTGTTAGGTTTTATCCTTAAGAGACAAAGGTGGAGCTTGAACCCTGATCTACGGACAGAATATGCTGTGTAAACCAATGTGTTTAGCAGATGTGCTACACATAAGTGATTCACAGGTGTCGATGTATCGGTTATCAAAGAAGTACTTTATATGACATTTATTGTTTTTATCTGTTTCCCATGTTTGCGCTATGTCATTCTCCATGCAAATACTGGCATAAAAAATATAAGAGAAATCTGCAAAATCAGCAACACTACAAAATATATGTTAATGCACATGAAATATTTTTACACAAGTCTGGATTTGAGCTCTCAGACCAATGATCCTTCAAACACAGTAAGGGTGTCTTATCCCTCTTTGCCACAGAAAGAGCTTTGCAGTAAGGAATGAAAATTATTGTGCATATAAGCAAATCCAAAACCATCCACAGTATCAGCAAGATATATGACACTTGTACACTTCTGATTTGCTTGTACATGTATTAATTTCAGATGTAGTGCAATGAGTATTCACACAACCATTTATGAATATTTTTTGCAGAAATGCAGCTCTGTCTTATCTCTCGATGGTGCTCATTCTTCTCTTCTCTTATCTGAGCAATAATCTGAGACATGCAGTCTGTAAGGCATTTTGTATCATTGTCCTTAAAATGTCTGAGAATATTAAATGGCAATAATATGCAGTTTTCAACAAATGCAGGGGAGGTTGGATGTTACTGAACAGAAACTGTGAAATGTGTGCTGCTTACTTACATTTAAAATCTTGATACAATTACTTCTACACTTTGTAAGTCTAACCTGGCTGACACGTCCACGGGAGGTAAGGGAGTCTGAATTGCTGTTGTGTTTTCCTTCTCCTTACCAGTAATCATTTGTAGTTGCCATTAATTAGTATCAAACACTGAGAGAGTGCCTGTATTATGTTTACATTTGCTACACAGAGCCAAGAATTTGGGATTCAGCAATTCTAATGAGTTCACACCTCATTTGCATCTTCACCCTGCTCACTGGCCTGACGCTACACTATAAAAAGGGAACCATATGGCTAGGGATCCAGAAGGTGAGACTTGTTTATGTGGATAACACAGAAGGTGATTGCTATTACTTTGGATTTATCTGTACAGAAGACTACTGATCTTGATAAGGTATGGTTGCATTTTTCAGTTACATACTGGATATGCTCAGATGTCACTTAGAAAAATATTTTTATATATGAATTAGCAAATGCTACTTTTATCTGTATGCACTTCTTATGTTTACTGATGGCATAAGCATTTTTGTTAGGGCATTTTACTTCCACAGATGCACAGTTTTATTAACTTTCATCACAAATGTTAATGTTCCAACTGTTTCTCTTTACATTCTTATATTGTTATTTCAGTGAAATGTAAATGTTCTATATTGTCAATGACACAGGGGTGTTAGCGTTCTAGGATGCCCCATAGACACTTCTAGGGGGGTGATGGCCACAAGTAGAGGTGACTGGCAATTGCATAAAAATGAATATCCTGTGATAAATGTGTACACATGTTTTGGGACAGTTTATTTAATAGCAATTATAACAATTTACTGCTGTTTTATTCCTTTGTTTGGTAGAAAAATGTTATGTTCTTGTTGTTTTGGGTCTGGGGGAACCAAGTTACATGTATGTGTTGGCACAAACAAAATTGTTTGTACAGAGGTTTGCTTTGCTATTGTTACTCCCCTCATTTTGGTTACAACCTTGCTTTGTGTGTGACTGTGATATGTTGCAATCACATAAGTCATTTTTTTATATTTTAATATCTTGAATGTTTTTTTGTTTCTCCAGTGGGTAATATTGAAAAACTACTTATGTGTTATATCTAAGCAGGACTTTTATTTATGTGATATTTATGTGTAGTACTCTTCTTTTGTCTTTTATGCCACCTAGGACTATGACATCCAAGTCTTCCAATCCCTGCAACCCCCCCCCCCTTCAGTGACCCTGAGATTGATATCATTATCCAAACACTTAGGCAACATGGTGGCTTTCTCCTTGAGAGAGGCAGTGAGGATATGTCTGTAAGAATGTAAATTTGGCAACAGATAGTGGATGATGTCAATGCTGTTGAAGGCAGAAGGACATATGATCAGGTGCATCATATGACTACTGAAATGATTTCATCAGCCCGGAGAAGAGCAGCTGCAGTGGCCCATGGACAGATGGCTACTGAGAGGGCCTGCTACAGAGCCACCACTGACACCAAATGAAGAGTTCATGTCCACTGTCAGAGATCCAGAGAGCTCAGTGGAAAGTGCACAACAACATGTGATTTATGTTGGTGCTGCTGTTTCAGGAAGGACAAATATGTCCCAGGAGGAGCTTCCAGGCAGGCTTACCTATCTCAGTTGTTAAATATTTCTTGTATAGTAAAATATTGATAGCAATACTTGAGTGTTTAGCATTTTATTTGGGGGGGGGCTAGTTATCGATTGATACAGTTAACAACACATTCTGGTTCATTACACATGGGCTTGGGGTGAACGTGTCATCCAAGTTTCTGTTAAATGTATTATTAATGTATATATAAAGGGCCAAAAGTTTTTTTCACCCCTGTGTTACTGTTAATTCTGATGATGGTGTCCTTACCTTTTGCTTAACTTCTTCCAGGACCATCTGGCATAAGGAGCATAACATCATCTGCACATGGTAAGCCAAACATTTTTATTTCAGTCCTGATGAGCAGTTCACAGAAATATTTATTTTATCCATATGTGTGATGTGGGTGTCAGGACTATGCTTGTACTGATGTACTACCTCTAATAGTGGCACCACTGTTAGTTCATTAGTATATATTGAACTGCAGTTGTGTAGCTATTAATTTCTTTCCTGTGTTTGTTACTTATTATCACAGGTGATGCTGACAGTGGAAGTGTAGGACTCTTACCACCTGATGTCATAGTATCGGTAGACTCTAATAGTGACGGTGGGCAAACAGATGCACATTTGGGTGGTGCAGAGGTTGAATCTGACACTGAGGTTAACATTCAGTCATCTCCTGTAATTCCATCAGATACAGCTAGTAGGCCTGTGACAACCTATTCCAGCGAGCCCTCAGATATTGAACAGGTGGAGAGTGAGACACTCGATCAGGGTAGTGTGGTTATTGCAGCTTCAGTGCCTGTCGACTCTGGCTGTAGCCAAAGTGTGGATGAGGTGCCATGTGGGATGGTTGCTAGGGGTGCTCAGAGGCGGCCTGCTGTAAATCCTTCAACAGATCCAGGTGTATTGTTCCATGCTACTCGACATATGTATAAGGCCGTAATTGAGGTACAGGCACATTCCAATAGGACCTCTGAGGAAATGCTTAGGGTTGTAAATGTGGTACAGGCTGACATGTATGACTGCCTCCACCTTGTTGCCAATTCAATGGATTGGATGAATGACATGTTAGAATGGGTGGTGTCTGTGATGGAATATCTGCTGGGAGGGGGATGGCATTCATGTGCCTTGTAAGGTGCATACCAAAGGGGGCATTGTACTCAATGATAGGTCTGATGAATGCTGAATACAGTGGAACAACGAGTTCCTTGGCTCTAGATCTCATACCTTCGTTTATGAGTTGCAAGACATACACTGATTTCCTCATTACTGTAGACATGTGATGGTCAAAGGCTAGATTACTGTCTATGTATATCCCTTAGTTCCTGACTACTGGGTCACCTCTAAAGGGTGTTTTGTCAATATGATAGTTACCAGGGGTGGATGACTTTCCGAAGGATACTATCATGCTTTTCTTTGCATTTAGTTTTAGTCCATGGCTCTGACACCAGCTGTTTATCTGTGTCAACCTTTCCTGGAGAACATTTGTGTCAGTAGTGTTTTTCCTAGTGGCCCATGCACCCACAAACATTCAGATAGCCATGCACAATGAGCTTTATAAAGCAGATTATATTCTATTCATATATCTGGCTGGGTTGGTGCAGTAACTAGAAGAAATTATACCCACTACCAATATTTGTTCATTGCTGATAATGATTTGTGTAGCTTTTTGTATTACTGTTGGGTCTTTCCAGAGTGGAAAAAGGCAGATGTAGTTCTACTTCACAATAGTAAGAGCAAGGGAGATGCAGAAAGCTACAGGCTATTTAGTTTGACTTCATTGCTTGAAAAATGGTCGATTCACTTTTAAAGAAGAAAATTATAGGTTAGACAGAACTAGTGGTATGCAGGGACCAGGGTGGCATGCACTCATCGTAGGAACCTCATCTAAGAATGTCTTTGAATGTATCACAAAACTAATAAACAAGGGATGGTCGTTGTTGCAGGCCACCTATGTTTTTGCAATGCATTTGATGCATTGTCATGTAGAAAATCATAATAATGTAAGCTATTTCTCCATGTAATGGGCTTCTGGTTGGTGATGGGGATTAAACACTTGCTGGATAATTGTTCCACTACAAATGATCGGCAGAAAATCCCCCAAATGTAAATTGCTCTGTCATAAACAGGTAGGAAGTACCTTGGTGAAAGAAAGTTTAAAACATTTTTTTTACCCCCAAATACGGTATTTTACCACATAATCCCTTAATCAAATATGCTAATTCCACAGTTGCATAATGCTGGGGAAAAGAGAAGTACCTTAATGGGGCAGGTACAGTACAAAGATAAACTGCATTCTCATAGTTCAAATATAATAATTACAAACACAGTGTGGGAAACAAAACATCTGGAAAATGGAATTAATGGAACTAAGTAATGAGTGATTGGCAAGTTAGGTCCTTTGAATGGTGT
This sequence comes from Protopterus annectens, assembly GCF_019279795.1. NCBI lineage: Eukaryota > Metazoa > Chordata > Ceratodontiformes > Protopteridae > Protopterus > Protopterus annectens. The sequence continues at coordinate 207,936,630 of NC_056740.1, read as the reverse complement.
TTAGAATACTGCTGAACTTGTGAATGCATAATAGGTTTGACAGACTAGGGTCTGTTGAGTCTCTATATGTAAAGCAAAAGTTGCCTCTCAGTAGTCTGCATAATACTGAGACGAGATAGAAAGAGACAAGGTTTTGAGATGGTCTGCATAGTTTTATGATTCAGGCCCTTGAATTTTTGGTGAGAAAGCTTTGTGGTCATTTCTTTTGTGAGAAGTGTTTGGACAGGTGCCTATCAAAAGGGGCATAATGAGTGTTGAGTACAGTGGAATAATTATATCCCTGGATCTTAAAACCATACACTTATATATAAGCTGTGCAATGAAAAAGGGCTTCCTTGCAATAATAGACACATGGTGATCAAAGAACAGTTCATTTTCAACATAGGGTCCCAGATCTCTAACTATGAGATCAGTTCTGAGGGTGTACAGTCAACATGATAGTTACAAATGGTGTCATGCTTGCCAGTAGATATGATTATACCTTTCTTGCCATTAAGATTTAGTCCATGGTTTTGATACTGACTATTTATTTGGGACAAGCTGTCTTGAAGAAGGATCTTGATGTCCTCCTAGGAGTTTTACAAAGGTACCAAGTTTGCAATCATCTGCAAACTTGGTCAGCCACAGACCTTTATCTCTGAAGTAAATCTCAAAGAGGAGTGGCCCAAGGACTGAACCCTTGGACACTTTGCTAGTGACAGGTCTTTTGGAGGAGGTACACCACCCAATCTTACCTTCTGGGCTTTGCTTGTGAGCCAGTTTGCTTTCCAGTGAGTTACATAGGGGTTAACACTTAGCTGTGAGAGTTTATCTATGATGTCTGACTGTGGAATGGTGCATATGGTGCTAAAAGCCATTCCAAGGCCCTGATATGCAATGTGCACTGTTTTGCATTCATGCATTGCCTCAATAACTTTTTTAAGGAAATCAGGGAGATTAAGTAGGCATGGCCTACCCTTGATGAAGCCAAATTTAGTTGGGTCAAGAGCCTGTACGTTACCTATATCCCTATTTATTAGTTCCTTTTGGCCCTTTTGATAATCTGACAGATGAAACTGTTCAGCCTTATGGTATGTTTTTCTCAAAAGTGCAGTTTTGGGACGCATCTATTTTCTTGAAGGATTATTTTTTTCTACCTGGTTCTCATGCTAGTGTGGAGCCAGTATGCCTTAGCAGGCAATATTTTTTCCTCAGATTGTATTCTGAAGAAGTCATGAGGTGAATGCTGGTGAAAGCACTCAATAAAGTGTTTTAGTGGATCTACCAGAGTGTTTCCTTGCTTCTACAACTTTCTTGGTATTTCTTAGTGTCTATATTTTGTCTGCAGTTCTCTGCTTGCTTTGTTCAATTCACTTCTCCCCTTTCAGTACCTTTAGCATGTTGGAAAGGGTTTTATGAAGTGTGTTAGATGTAGTCACAAGATGCCATTTTCAGATGGGCATACATTGTGTATATACTGCTTAGGACCAGAACATGTAAATAAGCAGTGTGATATCTGTGAGGAGTTTAACTCTCTGGCCCTCACAGAGAGAAAAAACAAATTGATTTTAAAAAGGCTGCTGCCTATGACTTTTTCTCAAGCCATCACTGGGGCTCAACCCTCCACTTCTTCTTCACAAACTCAAAGTACAGGGTCCAAGGCTAGGGATCATGCTAAAAGATCCAGGTCTGTTGGTGTACCCTCCTCTGCAGAACCCAAAAGGAACTTACCGAGGTTCGGATCTGACTTTCCTAGCTCCATGCAAGTCTTTGAATCCGACAAAGATGGTTTTACTGGATCCTAAAAAGAAAACTACATCAGACCCTAAGTCCTTGGATCTGATGACCATTCTCAGGACCATTTACTCACCTTCCTTGGATCAGGTGCCTTCTAGGGTACTCTCTCCCTACCTGGAGAGGCACTCTAGGCCTTCATTCTTGGTATCCTCATGTTCTTCAAAAGGCCCAACTGAAGCTGATGTGGCTAGCATGGTGAAGGAGCTGGTTGTGGAATAACTTCAGAGAAGTGCCGTTAGACTCCCTACCCCATCGGATCAGGGACCCCAGTTAATATCCACTTCACGTCCTCTGACCTGACACTTGGTTTCAGAGTTTTTGGATCTGCTTGCTCTGGGCCAATCTGGGTTGGATCCGAGGAAGCTGGCTTCCATGGATCTGACTGTAACTCTGAGATCATCGGCTCTAATTCTTTTGAATCTAGACAGCTCTCAGAGATGAAACTTCCATGTCAGATCTGGGAGGTGCAGTCAACTCCAAGATTTTTGGTGCTGTCTCTCCCTCGCACAGCTTTGCTGTTCAATAGTTTGTCTCTGGCTTCTTCCCTGGATCATCCCACCAAGGAAGTCCCTAGGAAGAGGCAGTGTAAGAGAAAACACCTAGACTCACCCCGAGAGTCTCTCACCACTAATACCAACCTCGATGAAGGAGAAGGCTCCCCCAAATCACCAACCGATGACATCTCCTTTGGAGACATCCTCAAACTCCTAAAACAAAATGGTGGTTGGTCTGTCCAAAACCCTTCCTCTGAGGAGTAGGTATATCTGGAAGCTTTCTGGACCAGCCCATCTACCTCCTGGGTAGCTCCACCACCCGATGAATTAGTGGACATAATTTGTCGGAAGGCTTGGAAGGACCTGACTCGACTGAACCCATGCCCAAGAGACCAGTTAAGATTATGGCACCGCCAGTAGAAAGGAAGTTTTGGAGTAAAAGTGTACCAGTTGATGCCATGGTTGTTGCAGCGGCCACAAAAAAGGAACATGTGATGGTGAGTTTGACTGTCCATTCTCCTTATCAGGAGTCTAGGGTGATGGGCAAATTGGGAAAGTGAGTGTACGCTTTAGTGACTTTTTCCATTCAATCACTGAATTACCTAAACATTTTATGAGATTGCAAAGGGATCTATTCGATAAACTTTCCAATTCATTGGCAAGAACCATGACTGAAGGGACCCAAGCATCTGTGCCCCCTCAGTTGCCTACCTTACAATTGGTTGTGAACTCTTCCATGAGGCTTATCTCCAATGCAAGGAAGGTGTCTGAAGGGCAGCAGATTCAGGCATATCCATGAGGATATATGCCTGTATGCACCTGTGTGATATTGCAGAGCCTTTCAGGTCTTCTTTCATTAACGGTCCATTTGAAGGCTCCTCCTTTTTCAGACCCACTGTTAAAGAAACACTTACCAGGTATCAGAAGGATGGAAAGACCTTGTTGGCCATTGGAGTGCATTTTTCAACCCCCCCCAAAGAACTCTTCAAGGAATTGGTGGGGAGGTTGCAAGATGTGGTTCAAAAAATCTCAAGGTTCTTTCACCGACACACGTGGAACTAATTCACCCAGAGGCAGAGGGGGAAATGCTAACAATAGAAGACGCCTTCATGTCAGAAGATCCCTACAGAATTTAGGGTCCAGAGATACTTTCCTTGATAGACCCTATCAGCAGTCCTGATAGGAGGCCCAATTGTTGACCTGTGGAGGCAGTTGGGGTCATTTTTCTCTGCACCAAACAGCCTGGCTAAGTATAACAAATGATATTTGGGTGCAGAGAATTATTACCAGAGGTTATGCTATACCCTTTTTCCTCTGCCCCCATCCATAATGAAGGTCCCTGATGTTCCACCCAATCAAAGGCAGTGAACAACTCAGCAAATTCAACAGTTGCTTGCAAAAAGAGTCATCCAAGAAGTCCCATGAGATCAGATAAGATCCAGAACTTACTCAAGGTTCTTTTTGGTTCCAAAAAAGACAGGAGACTGGAGACAAATTTTGGATCTTAGCATGTTAAACAAGTTGGTTACACACACCAAGTTCCAGATGGTAATGGTATAGTCTGTTCTACCTTTTTTAGTGAAGGAGGATTGGATATGCTCGATAAACCTCCAGGATGCATACTATCACATAAAGATGAACAGATGGTCCAGGAGGCACTTACGCTTCTGAGTGGGAGCCAATCACTACTAGTTCAGAGTACTGCCCTTTGGCCTCACCACAGCATCCATGGTGTTTACCAAACACATGAAGGTGGTAGCAGCCCATCTAAGGCTGCAGGGACTCCAGGTGTTCCCTTATTTGGAAGAGTGGTTCATCACCTGCCCAACCATGCATCAACTGGTAAAAGTGAGAATCCAGGTACTAAAAACTTGCTTAACTCTAGGGATCACAATAAATCACAACAAATCAAAATTACAACCCACCCAAAATCTGGAATTCATAGGCACAGTTTTTGACACTCAATCCATGCTCGCATTCATACCATTAACATGACATCAAAGCATCAGAAGCCAAGTCAGGAGAATTACTTGCAGCACAAAGATATTGGCCAGAAAAGTCCTGGAGGCTCTAGGAATGATGGCACAGCATTACCTTAGTACCTCTAGCAAGGTTTCACATGACAGTGTTACAATGTATGCTACAAAATCAATGACCCATCTTCACTCACCATATGTCAACAAAGATAAGGGTTACTGAGATATGCAAAAATTACCTCTCATGGTAGACACAGTCAAGTCAGCCACAACAAGATTGCTCATTCATACCTCCCCAGCCCAAGGCCACAGTAACCACGGATGCTTTGCACATTGGGTGGGGGGCATTATCTGGAGAAGACAGTCCAAAGCACTTGGTCCTCTACAGACACCAACCTGCATATCAGTGTTCTGGAGAGGAGAGCGGTGCTTTTGGCATTGCAAGCATTACAAGATTCAATCCCTCTTGGGACAATTGTGATCCAAAAGGACAATATGTTGATAGTTTGGCATATCAAGAAACAAGGAAGAACCAAGTCTTACCCCTTGTGTCGAGAAGCCGTCAGAGTGTGGCAGTGGGTGATAGCCTGCAATTGCTTTCTGGTGGCAATGCACATTCCAGGGAAGTCCAGTCTGATAGCAGACAAACTTAGCAGGTCTATTCTATTACCTCACAAGTGGTCCCTCAACCAGAAAGTGACGAAAATGATTTTTCATCAATGAGGCCAGCCCTGCTGCAATCTTTTTGCATCTCCCCTAGACAACAAATGCAGCAGCTTCTTTGCCCTAATCTCCCCCCGTGGGGGGAGTCATCAAGGGATGCGCTTCTCCATGATTGGCCCCCTGGTCTGTTATATGCCTATCCCCCAACTCTCTTGATCCCCAGATTCTTACAGAAGGCAGCTAGATCGAAGAGCAGAGCAATCCTCATTACAGCTTACTGGCCTTGACAAGTGTGGTTCCCCTTTCGTTGGCCTCATCTACTATGCTCACCTTGGATTTTGGATCCAACTCCAGACCTTTTGTCCCATCCAACAGGAGTAATTCACTCAGACCTTCCCAACCTCAGACTGACCACATGGTTTCTTCAATTCCATTGATAGCCAGGAAACCTATGCTTTCTTCCAAGTCCATTCTATTCTATTCTATTCTATTATCTTCCCATAAGCTGTCTACTAGGAAATTGTACAAATGCAAGTGGAAAAGATTTGTTTACTGGGTGGAGCAAAATCAAATAGAACACTTTACGGCTCCTACTTATGCAGTCCTTGAATTTCTAGCCGAATTGTTTAATGACGGAGCAAGCACAACTACTATTAGAGTTCATCTTGCAGTAATTTCAAATTTCCATGTGGGACTACACAATTCTTCCTAGATTTGTAGTTTTTTTCTGAAAGGTGGTCTTCTGCTAAGACCTCCCTTTAAAGACCCTTTCCCCATGGGATTTAACTCTAGTACTACAAGGCCTAATGCAACCCTCCACTGAGCCTGCAGCCAATTGTGATTTGAAATTCCTATCTTGGAAGGCAGCTTTTCTAGTTGCTATAAAATCAGCCATGAGAATATCAGAGCTTCAGGCTTTATCCTCAAAATCCCTTACTTGGTCTTTCACAAAGATAGGGTTTCCTTATGGACCAGTGCTTCTTTGCTACCAAAGGTGGTGTCAGAATCCAATAGTAATCAGGTCATTCATCTTCCAGCATTCTTTCCAAATTTCAGTAACCATGGGGAGTTTTTGCTGTATTCATTGGATGTTCATTGCAGTTGCCTTACTATTTGGAATGCATGAAGGACTTCAGGAAGTCTGACCAGATTTTGTTTCCTTTGTCCACCATAGGTGGGGACAACCCATTAAGAAAGTGACTATAGCCAAATGGATAACAAAATGCATTTCCTTGGTGTATGCAAAACTGAATGTACCCCTCCCCAAGCTTGTAAGAGCTCATTCCACCAGATCTGTGTCACCTTCCACTGTTTTTCAGTCCAGAGCATCTATGGATGAGATTTGTGCAGCTGCTACTTGGTCTAATCTGCATACCTTTATCAACCATTACAAATTAGATCTGGTCTCGAGGGGAAGATCAGTCCTTCCTTACAGCCACCCAAGGATTAGGTAGCTGGGGACTCTCCCATACATTGATGGGAATGAAGATTGACAACATTAGATAAAGAAGTTACATACTTACCATAACGTTCCATCTGTGTTGTACATTTTAATTTACCATCAACTCCCCACCCTCCTTCCCCCTGTCCATAGACAGGATGTGAGTATGCAAAGGACATCTTAAACACTTGATCTCCAGTGATGGTCTCTGTATATAATTGCTACTATCTTCTTTCCTTTCAAGCTACATATATTATCTGAGGGGAATAGAAGTGAGGCACTGTGGGTAGAGAGGAACTCGAGAGTTTGTAGTTTTCCACAAGCTAAAAATAGTGGCTGAGTCAGATCTGAGCCCATACATTGATGGTGAATGAAAATGGACAACACAGATGGAACATTATGGAAAGTACATAACTTCTTTTTTTCACGTTGGTTTGTCTGCTTGGAACATTATGGAAAGTACATAACTTCCTTTTTTCATGTTGGTTTGTCTGCTTCGGCTGCCATCCCTGTACCCTCAGTCCTACCCACATCTTTGTAATGCCACCTTTCCTTTCTAGCCTTCATGGAAATATAAAAAAGACATCTGCCCCAAAAAAAAAAAAAAATATATATATATATATATATATATATATATATATATATCTAGGGTCTTCACTTAAATCTCGAAGTTTCAAAAGTTTGAATTTCTTATGACTGAGACAATGAGATCCAAGTTTTGAAACTTTGAACTATTTAAATGGAGATTGCCATATATATATATATATATATATATATATATATATATATATATATGTGTGTGTATATATATATATATATATATATATATATATATATATATATATATATATATATATATATATATATATATATATATATATATATATGGGTCCCCTACACATCACCAAATCACCACTTACCCGAAACCAACATTAACAAGCCGAGAACACTAACAGCAACAAAACACTGACTGCTTGGAACACTGACTCAGAACTAATGGTAAGTAAACTGCACGGCCAGCATGTTGATCTTTGCCCCTTACCTCCACTG